>NW_027667189.1:0-10642 GCF_963924665.1 Micromys minutus | reverse complement strand
ATATTTCCAAACCTTTTTTTAGTTTATTTCTTCATTTTGGACACAATTTATTCTGCTGTGTAGCTCAGGCTGGTCTAGCATTAGCTAGGTATCCCAGGCTACCCTCCAACCATATAATCCTGCCTGTCCTCCTGAGGGCTGGCATTGCTCAGCTGAACTACCAGACCTGCTATATATTATAGTGTTAGTGCTATATATTATTGTCTATACCATCTGCTGCTATAGCAACCGTGAGTGGTCCTGTTTGCATATTTAATTAAATTTTGCTATTGTCACTCTAGAAAGATAAGTGGGCTATAGGGTAGAGCATCAGATTGATGCAGACAGATACTGAAGTGGATACACAGCACAGATCATTGGTATGCTGGTGGACCATTCGCCCTAACTGAATGTCTGCAAGATTTAATGCAGTAGTGCTCCGTGGCCATTGCAAGAAGGTAGAAACCTAAAACTGGTTTTCGTTTTTGAAGAGAAACCATCATGGATTCCAGTATATTAGAGATTGTATGATTATGATAATCTAAACTTTTAAAATGTTTATAATAATAATAATCTAATAGCAGAAAGATAAAAAACACTCATGGGAGAAAAATATAAGGATAGAGGAGCAGGGACTGAAGAAAAGATTATCCAGAGCTGGCCTCACTTGGGGATCCATCCCAAATGCAGCCACCAAACCCAGTCACTATTGCTGATGCCAAGTAGTGCTTATTGGCAGGACCCTGATATGGATGCCTCCCCAGAGGCTCTGCCAGAGCCATACTGATACAGATGAGGATGCTTGCAGCTAACCATTAGATTGAGCATGGAGACCCCAATGAAGGATCTAGAGAAAGGACTGAAGGAGCTAAAAGGGTTTGCAACTTCATGGGAAGAACAACAATATCAACCAACCAAACCCCCTCCCCTCCCAGAGCTCCCAAGAACTAAAACATCAACCAGTGAATGCACATGGAGAGACCCATGGCTTCAGCTGCATATGTAGCAGAGAATGGCATTGTCTGGCATCAATGGGAGAAGAGGCCTTTGGTCCAATGAAGACTCATTTTCCCAGTGTAGGGAAATGCCAAGGTGCTGAGGTGGGAGAGGATGGGTGGGAGTGGGAGCATCTTCATAGAAGCAGGGGAGGGGGGGGAAGAGGATACCATTTGAAATGTAAATGCAGAGAATATCCAATAAAAATGATAAAGAAGTCCATTTTCAGACCTAAAGGCTGCCTCCCTTTTAGGACTCATTTCCTAATTGCAGGGCTTTCGAAGGATGGAGTTAGTTTTCTCCACAAACCCATGTTTAAGTCATAGAATCTGGGAACATAGTTTTCTATTTAAAAACCAACATTTAATGTTCAAATGTGTAAACTGTATGTTTTCTTTCTTTCTTTCTTTCTTTCTTTCTTTCTTTCTTTCTGGAAAGATAGAAAGGTATAATTTCATTTAAGCTTATTTTTATCATAAAATAGTAAACAACAAAATAAAACCCAAGAATTATTTGCCGAGAAAGATTTATGAAACTTAAGAGAGAGTCAGTCACTAGGGATCAGTAAAGAAAAGGAAACGTCTTGGCTTGGACTGGTAAGGAGAACAGTGCAAAAGCAAGGGCTCCTTGGCTCGAAGTCTTGGAGGACAGAGCCGGAGTTCCAGGTCTGATACTGGAGACACAGCTGGATGGATGCCTGTGCTGTACCAGGGATATGGGTTTGCTCAGAGGCCAGATTTCTTGGACTCTAGCAAATCAAGCTCTTTTGGTCAGTCTCCTTGCACCCCAGGGATAGTGACATTTCCCAAAGGTTGAGTAGCAGCTGGGTTATCATAAGCAATCTCAGTTTCCTCTAAATCAAAGAGGTTTCATTTCTTACTGTGCAAGCTGGATATTATCCAAATGTCCCAGAATGGAGACTGGAGAGGCAAGTCATAGCATAGCACACAATGGAAAGACACAACAGCAGCAACAACAATATGAGGTGGCCAATCTACACAGCCACACAGAATAATCACAGATGCACCAAAAGGACACGGGTCCTTGGGCCAGTCTAGAAAAGACAAGACTGTACAATGTGCAGTTCTGTGGTTACCAGTGATGAGGGTGGGGAGGGGTTTGACTGGAAGAGGAGCATCAGGACCTGTTTGGGGGGTGGCTCTTGAGAGGGATATTCAGTTTTCTGATTGAGGTGGTATTTACATGATCTTATCTTCTGAACAGTCATAGAATGGTGCACTCAAACCAAATTTTGTTCTTTGTAAATAAAATTAAAAAAAAATTGAAACAGTGATTGGCTACCAGACTAGTTTTATAGAGTTGAAGTAAAATGCCCATTTGTAAGGTTAGAGACTCTCTCTTTAGAACCCCTTCTAAAAGAAACTGGTCTGATTGCTGGTGGAGAGGACGAGGAAAGCTGTCAGGTGGTGGTCCATCGATGCTAACCTTTGTTCTGTGGTCAAGGTCTCACAGGTTGAGAAAGAGCTTAACCTCCACTTAAGGAAAACAAAGCCTTGGAACTGTAGCCAAACTTAGTTGAAAAATGTCCAATTTCCTGGAGGATCAGGTAGGTGAGCTGGGTGCTCTGCAGGGTGGAGCTTGTGGTTCTGAGGGGCAGCATACATTTTCTTGATCTTCAGAGCTGTGTGGATTTTCCAGTTCAGCTCTTGTCTCTGTCCCTCAACAGTAGCTCATCAGCCAGAATTAGAGTTGAGGCTTCGCTGGCAAAGGAGGGACCCATCAATTCTTCTTTATCCCTGGCTAATTACCGCAGTTGACATAAAAACCATTTCCATCCTTAAATCAACTAACGTGCATGTGTTCAAGTCATATCCCCTCAGCTTTCATCAATGTTGCTGTTTAAGAGGCTTAAAAAAATCGTATCTTTTATTTCTCATTATGGAAAATTCAAGTTGGCAGCCAGAAAATAAGGCCACACTGGTCTTAACTCCCAAGGTCACTGGGCAGATTCTCTCTGTTTCTCTTGACTTTATCCCCCCCTCCCCTTTTTGAGGCCCAAATAGGAAAGGACTCTCTTGAGAGGATTGGGAAATATTTAAAGAATATTTTGAGGAGGGAATTAAAATGAAAATTGCACAATCAAAATCTGACTGCACACTTAAAACTGCACATGCTCTTTGACCTGGCCATTTCCCTTCCAGGAATTCATTCTCACGGGATCATCACACAAGCCTGCAAAGATCCTCGAACGAGGCATGTGAGTCACCCTGTCATTTCTAACAGTAAAGATCCAGAGGAAATCCAAGACATCAACCATTCTAGGGTGGTTAGGTAAATTATGGTGTATCCACACTGCCGGTGAGGATGTGTTGTTAATAGAAGAGGAACTTGCACGGTGATACGATGTACTGGAGAACTCTAGTTGTAGAACGAGAGAAATCTAGACAGATTCACACAGAACTCAGTACCCAAATTGGAAAGTGAGTGGGATTTATGGAGGAGGAAGAAGTAGAGAAGAGAGGAGGGGCCTGGCCGGTCTTTGTCTATTACTCTTCTGTGAGCATGAATCACAACGAACATGTGTTAAATTCTATGTGAAAAGGCAAATACAGAGAAAAAAGCAACAAGGATTCTTTCCTAAGAATATGAAAACGGTGTCAGATATTGGTAGTGTGTACCGTGACCAAGGTGCTGAGACCTCTCCTTTCTAAGCGTCTAGTGATTTGGGGAATGGGATGAGCTGACACCTCACTGGTGGTCCGTGGGAAAGCTGAGAGCCGAGGTTCTGGGGTTGGAGCACACATTCTCGGTAGCCAGTGATTTCTGAGTCGGCCCTATACTAAAAATTACTTTGAAAGTCACTTTTCAGTGCTTGCAACTTATGCACAGTAAGCCGAATGATCTGTATGGTGGCTTGGTGCATAGGGAGTGAATACATTCATGCAATCATAGCCAATTAAGACTTTCATCACCTTGGAAAATCTGTTCAGCGTGTGATACACTTTTGGTCCATCTCTAGATGTCTCAGACAACCACCACGTAGATCCCTACAACACGTAGTCCCTCTGGCTTGGAAAACCTTGCAGATGGCAGCAAGTATATGTGTTTCTTTGGGGTTTGCCTTCGTTAGCTAACATGTTCGCCATGTGCCTATTCTGTTGTTTGTACTAGTTTTTATTTTGATATGAGATAGTATCAAAAGTTGTGCAAACTTATCATACACACACCAGTTTTCTCACTTCCGGATGGACATTACATTTCTTTCCTTTTGCTAATACAAATGCAGCTGTTGTGGGGATGCTTTTCTATGAGTGTGTGTGTTCTTTTTACTGGTGGGGGTTGTATATTTTACCGGCTATGTGAAAATGTGTGTGTGTGTGTGTGTGTGTGTGTGTGCGTGTGTGTGTGTGTGTGTGTGTATGTGTGTGTGTGCACACGTGTGTTTGTGTGTGTGTGTGTGTGTGTGTGCGCGTGTGTGTGTTTGTGTGTGTTGATAGAAAGCTGCTAAATCTTTCCTGTGGGGAGCACTGCAGCATGGATACTTGAACCATAGAGGTCTGACGTAGCAGACAGGTTTGTCTGTTTTAAATACCCACCCCTAACCATGCCTACCTGCGTTTGGCCTTGGAGGAAAGACCATGGGATGCTTTCATCAGCAGAGAAGCTTGTTCCGAGTGCTCCCAACCCACTCTAGTCCCCATACCGCCAAAATCTCAGACACAGAAGATACACTGCTCCCCACAGGTCCTGTCACTCTAGTCCCCATCCCTCCAAATCTCAGACACAGAAGATACACTGCTCCCCACAGGTCCTGTCCAGAAGACACGTCTCTTTCTGCTTATGGTCCCCAAAGCAGCGAAGTCTAAGAAGTGTGCTTAGTTTTCTATTTCCACAACAAAACTTCATGATGAAAGCAAACTTAAGAAAGCATTCAATCTCGGGCTCATGGTCCAGAAAGTTAGTCTATGAGCATCGTGGTGGGAAGCATGGCAGCAGGCAGACAGACATGGTGCTGGAGCAAAGCAGAAAGATTATACATTGAGACAACCATGATGCAGAGAGAGGTAACTGGGAATGGCAGGGCCCTTTGTAGCCTCAGGTCCTATCCCCAGAGTCACACCCCTAACCCCTTCCAAGTAGGTCTACCGATGGGACCAAACAGTCAAATAAATGACCCTATGGTGGGATTCTTATTGAAACCATCACATCCCCAAACCTGAGCATGACCCATCCTATTCATATGCCTAATGATGTTGTCAGCTATGGAGGGGACATACTATCTGCTTTCAGATGACCTGTGAGGGTAGAATATCACATCAAGTCAAAATGCTTTAAACAAATAAAGGCATGGTGGGTTACAAAAATCCACATTTGATTTAATGCTTAGTAAAACTTCAGCTCTGGCACAATCGTTAGCCATTACAGACACTCCGAGTGGCTTGGTTGATGATTGACATCAAAAGAGATTTAGGCGCCTGCTGTCACTTAGAGTATAATGAATCCCCAGGTAGATACAGATCCCTGCTTGGGATCCAACATCAATGTCACTGTTGCTAAAAATACTCCCACCAAAATCTTTGTAATGCCCAACACTCCAAGGTTCTAACATCCAATTAGTTTCCAGATCAGCACTGCATGCTTTCTGATTAGGCTCATAAATGCTACTCAGAGCTTCTCTGGACTAGCCCAGTCCTACTGATGTCGAGGAAGACATTCCATGTGCTGCTCACCCTGAGTCTGTTTCCCACTGAGGACACCCCTTCATGACCTGGCGCCTGGCTGACCAGGTACCCTAATGAGACCTGCACTGTTGAACAGCATCTTCATCAGCTCTACTTAGAGACATTGGGCCTGTTTCTAGCATCTCATCTCAAGTGCTGAGTGCTCTTGAGGATTTTATTTTTATTTTACTTTATTAGCTTTCAAGAAAGGGTATTACTGTACAGTCCTGGCTGTCCTGGAACTTACTCCGGTGACCCGGCTGGCCTCGAACTCACAGAGATCTGCCTGTTCTGCCTCCTAAGTGCTTGGATTAAAGGTGTGCAACACCACTGCCTGGGTTTTTGTTTGTTTGTTTCTGTTTATGTTTTTTAAAGAGGAAGAAGTTTTTCATGCTTATTTAAATCCCAATCGCTCTTTGGCAAAGAAATTTTCTGCTTACTGGCCACCTTGAGAACAGGGCCAAACAAGCTCTCTGTTAATTCACAGTATGAGGGGTAAGTACGAGAACTCTTTTGCGTTTGGTTAAAAGTGTTAGGTACTTTATTTAAACCATAGTAAAAATGTGACACATACTGTACTTTCTTAACTATTTTCAGTGCCAAGTTCAGTAGCTTTAAAATATATCCATGTGGGCCTGGAGAGATGTTTCAGTGGCTAAGAGCACTGGGTGTTCTTGCAGAAGAACTGGGTTTGGTTCCCTGCACCTACACGGAAGTTTAGGAATCTGATGCCTTCTGGAATCCAAAGGCCACTGTGTCCACTCAATGTAAGACATAAAAAGCAGGAGAAACACCAATCCACATAAATTAAAACAGAAAAAAAATGTAGACTATGTAAACAATCTCCAGAACATATATGATCTTGCAAGCCAGAAACTGTGAGCCTATTACACAAGTGTCCCCAACAACACCTCCTGGCACTATGCATTTGGCTACTCCAGACATTTCCTGGAAGTGGGAAGTGTGCCCTTCCTGACTGGCTGATCTATCTCAGTGTGCATCCACGCCGCGCCCCCAGGGTCCCGTCCCACTTAAACTCTGTGTTGCTCCACTGCAGTGCTGCCTGACTCCTCTGTTCTTTGGTCCATCAACCCTGTTATTTTTCTTCATCTTGGGTCTTGGTTCTTATGACATAGCCGTGCATTTTAACCCTTTAAATAATTATGTTACCTCACCTTTTAGGATTGTCTTTCTTTTATGGTGTGTACAGTAAGTGATTACAGTAGCAATACGTATCCTCTGTAACAAAAAATAATCAGGTGGTTTCTGAGAGAGGCCACAGTTAGGTGAGAGTGTTGATTTTGCCAGTTTTCCAGGTGCTGTTGGACATTGTTGTTTTCAGCATATGAATGCATCTTGACTCACCTTACATGAAACTGGACCTCTCTGGACCTCGGGAGTCCCATCTGCCTCTGACTGTAGCAGCCCAGAGGACAGGCTATTGTCATCAACAGATAGATAGCCAGTGGGAATGGGTATGTAAACGCCCACAACTGTGCCTTGTCCATTCTAACTCGTGTGGGGTAGAAGTGAGCTGAGGCTGCCCACAGCGAGGCTCCTGTGTCAGCCAGTGCAGCTCCTTCCTTGCTCATCCCTTATTCCTCCATTCATGTTTCCTGGGACCAAGTCCTGAAATGACTCTGCCTCCCACGCCAGCTCTGGGGACTAAAAATGATGATAGCATCTCAGCACAAAACTTTCTGAATCCAGGTGGGCAGTGGCCGCCCACACCTTTAATCCCAGAACTTGGAGGTGGATCACTGTGAGTCTGAGGCCAGCTTAGTCTACAGAGCTGGTTTTGGGACAGCCTGGGGTATACAGAGAAACCTTGTCTTGAACAAACAATCCAAAAAAAAAAAAAAAAAAAAAAAAAAGCAAAACTAAAATAATAAAACAAAACACCCCCCCAAAAAAACCCCCAAACCAAAAACTAGACAACAAGAAAAGAGAAAATAAAAGAGCTTTTTCTGAAGTGACGTGGCTACCTTGGGTGAAGACATGTTTGCTGCTCTCAAAAGCTTGTTAGTGAATTCAAATAGATCCAAAGTATTAGATGATCGTATTCTTTCCAAAGCAACACAGCTTTTGTTTCTTAATCAGGGGATTTATTGAACAGGAGGAGAGTCTTGTATAATTTCAGGGTGACAGGAGTCCAGTTCCCCAGCTTACATGTGAGAGTTCCTGTCCTTGAGATGTCCAGTATCCCACCAGATGCCACCCAGCTAGAAAATGCTCCAGCCAGTCCTGGACTCACACCGTTCTCTGGATTTGTATTTTCAACAAAGCCTGTATCTTTGTCTTGATCATGACTGGTCAAATGGACAGGTTTCAGCAGACCTTTTCTTGAAGGTTCAAATGGCCAGTCTCAGGCTTGCAGGCCCTGTGGTCTGTGTCATAATTCGTCTTTGTAGCATGGACACAGTCATCACCAATAAGGAAAAAGCCTGTTTACTTAGAGCTCAACGGCAGAGCACTTGCTCAGTGTATGCAAGGCCCTGGGCATGATGTTCACTTCTAAAAGATCAAAGGAAGTAAATCAGTGTGGCTCTTTCTTATCCAAGAGTGTGGCTATTTCTAGTACAATTTCATTAAAAAAAAAAACAAAACAAAAAACAGCAAGTCCAAAAAATGTTCTCATTTTCTGTTTAGTGTCACTATGTTATGCTTGTGCAAATAAGAATTAAAATTTTAAGCGCTATCTTGCCAGTTAAATATAGGCTTCATTGCTTTTATCTTTAGACCCAAAAGACAGCTAGTTGGGCTCTGAGATGTCCCAGAGCTATTGGTCTTCTTTCAAGTTAATCAACATACCATGTTGCCATGTGCAGAGGACACCAATTGTGACATGCGGTGGCACATACAGACAGGACTCCCCTCCCCCAATACCAAAATGAAACTGTACATTTTCACTGTGTCAATATTAATTACTTGCAATTTAGCATTCAATATTATTTATATATTAATTTTAACATAATAGGGTGAGTCTAATTTGGAATGATAAAATTCATTTGCATTTAAATTGATATTTTAAGCACTCCCTCTGAAGAACTGATAGCATCCATGATTATAATTATAAAAATTGTTTCCAAGGCAGGTTTGTTTCCCTTGGAAAGATTTATAAATATGGTGCATAGAGTTTCATATTAACAGTGAGGGCACTACAGTGACCTCTGCTGAGTTCTGTGAGTTTCCATATTTGGGAATTCCCTTCTATTGGAATAACAATTAAACAGAGACTATTAGCTAAGAACATACATACATACATACATACATATGTACATACATACATACATACAGATATATAATTTCTTTTTATTTTTCAAACATTTTTATATAATTTTTTTTGTTTTCAAAATTTTTCAAATCCTGATCCCCACTATAGAAGAAACTGGTTATTTTTCAGCTTAAGAAGATACGTCCTGGGGGGGGGGGGAAACTGTTGCTAACTGCACATCAAGAGTTAAAAGCACTGGAGAAAGCCACTTGCACACCATTCTCTAGTTTCTCTCATTTGTTTTCTTTGGGACTGGACAAGATAGTTTTGCATAGTGAGGGTCTTTTCCTCAGCTGCAGGCTATGAAGAAAATACAACAATCCTGCCCCAGCCAGGAAACATGAAAACACATCTATTTCTGAATTGGATGATTCTGAGTGGGGTAGACAGTTTTTCTTTTATAGTGAAATGATGGTGGTGATTCAGGTATAAATAAATCATTCTATAATCAGCACAACAAAAGGAGGAGCTGGCGGGAGAAAGCCTGGTGTCTTAGTTACTTTTCTGTTGTTGAGATGAGGTATCATGACTAAGGCAACTTATAGAAGAGAGGGTTTATTTTGGGGCTTACCATTCTGGAGGAATAAAAAGACATGATGTTAGAGAGGAGGTAGAGCAGGTGGCAGTGGCTAGAGTTGCTGAGGGCTCACAGTGAGAGCAGTCAGGCAGGAGGCTACTAAAGTATCAAAACGTGTCTCCAGTGACACAACTCCTCCAACAAGGCCACACCTCCCAATCCTTCCCAAACAGTTCTACCAGCTTAGGACCAAATAAAGAAATTTATGTACCTGTGGGGCCCATTATCAGTCAAACTACCTCACATGACCAGCAGAAACAAAAGGGTACAGGATAACAAAAAAGTTTTAAGTAAAACATTCACTCCCCAGCATTGTGATAAGTGCTGATTTAATGGCCCTGGCCACCTACTATGTGAAGGATAGAAAATTATATTTGACTGTCAATATGGCTGGTGCTTCAATGGGCAGGCATCCCCCACTTCACTCTTTAACCCCTCTCCCTTATAAGTTGTGCGTGTTGCATATACACAACTATAAACTATATAGAGAACCAGGAAGTGACCAAACAGGGAATGGTCCTTAAACTGAGATGGGCTTAACAGCTGGGGGACCAGAAGAAGAGTCAAATATGTCTCAAATGTTGGGGCAGAAAAATGGTTGAAAATGCCATTGAATCAGACATCTTTTGTCTCCCAGGGCACAAGAACCATCTCCTGTCCGCAGTGGAGCCGTCAGGTGGGTGTAAGCAGGGAAGTGACAGATCTCCCTTGAGTCCCTGCATGTTTGAGGACAATCTGTTCAATGAGTGAAATCGAGATGTTTTTGTGGATTTGAGAGACATTGTCCTGGTCCAGGATACATATGACAGGACCAGAGTAGTGACTATGCGGAGAGAATGGCAGGGCAGGCTGGGGGAAGGGAGGAGGAAGAGCGTCAATATTTGGGAGAGTTGTCACTGTTTTTGGCAGTGGCACTTGCAAAAAATGACTGAAGGAGGTTGAATGAGGTGGTGACAGATGGTGAGTTTTTCTACCACTCGCTCTTTTGATCTTTGGTTTTCCGTTGGTGACAGGCACAGCTCGGTGGCAGAACTTTTGACTATACAAAGCATGTATGCATTTGGTATAAGATACAGCATAGATGTAATCATTCATGTATCACACAGGGCCAGGGACACTATAAATTACCACACT